>NW_025111087.1:0-37196 GCF_015476425.1 Leptopilina heterotoma
ATATACGGTGGTTTTTCCGAAATACTAGTTTTTGATTTAAATGTATAGTTGATCTTTTTTTAAGCTACCCATGGGGCGGTGAGCATGAGATTGGAAATTATGTTATAGTTTTTTTCCTTTGAGAAATTTTGATTTTTTTTAATTCGGTTATTTTCGCTAGGATTTTTTCATATTTTTTTGTGTGCATTACGTGGGAGCCTATCACCTCCGAAATTTGACTGTTCTATGAAAAAATGTTGTAGAGGACAAGTTGTTATGTATTTGTCTAATCTAAAGTAATATAAAGTTAAAAATATAGAAATTGAAAAAATTGAATTTAAAATTTTGAAACTACTGGTAGTTTGCGTAGTTTTCGACGAAAATATGCTGCTAACGAACTCGATCTGTATTTTAACACTAACCTTTGTGCATGCAAAGTTGCAAGTTTATGCAATATAGTTTTTCAAAGAGTTATCGTAGGGACACCATTGTGTGTCTACAGACAGACACGAAGACAGACATACGGACAGACACTTTTTTTTGAGACCATGTTTTTCGGACTCAGGGACCCCCAAAACGTCGAGATTTCAGAAATTAGCGAAAGTCAATTTCGACCAAAACTATACTTTCTCAATGATGAGAATGTAATAACAAATTAGTTTTCTGCAAATAAGTCGAAAGTTTTAAGTTTAGTTGAAAAGTTGTCAACAGCAAAGTTGTAGCTGATGGGAAGACGAGAAAAAAGTTTATGGTAGCAAGCTCCAGAGGCAATAGTTTTAGAGTAATTGAGTCGGAATATGGATTTTTTGTTAAAAAAAATGATAAAAATATTATATACGGTGGTTTTCCGGAAATTACTAGTTTTTAATATGTAAGTGTTTTTAAGTACAATGGGTGAGAATATGTGGAAATTAATGTTATAATTTTTTTTCCTTTGAGAAATTTGTGATTTTTATCGTTATTTTTCGGATTTTTTAGTATTTTTTTGCTATTTAAGAGCCTATAACTCCGAAATTTGGACTTTCTATGAAAAAATGTTGTAGAGGAAAGTTGTTTGTATTTGTCTAATCTAAAGTAATATAAAGTTAAAAATAATGAAAATTGAAAAAATTGAATTTTCAAAATTTTGAAACTACTGGTAGTTTGCGTAGTTTTCGACGAAAATTGCTGGCTAACGAACTCGATCTGTATTTTAACACTAACTTTGTGCATGCAAAGTTGCAAGTTGATGCAATAAGTTTTTCAAGAGTTATCGTAGGGACACCATTGTGTCTACAGACAGACACGAAGACAGACATACGGACAGACACTTTTTTTAGACCATGTTTTTCGGACTCAGGGGACCCCAAAACGTCGAGATTTCATGAAATTAGCGAAAGTCAATTTTCGACCAAAACTAATACTTTCTCATATGATGAGAATGTAATAAAAAATTAGTTTTTTGCAAATAAGTCGAAAAGTTTTAAGTTTAGTGAAAAGTTGTCAACAGCAAAGTTGTAGCTGATGGGAAGACGAGAAAAAAAGTCTATGGTAGCAAGCTCCCAGAGGCAATAGTTTTGGAGATAATTAGTCGGAATATGGATTTTTTGTTAAAAAAATGATAAAAAATATATATATACGGTGGTTTTTCCGGAAATTACTAGTTTTTGATTAATGTAAGTGTTTTTTTAAGTACAATGGGGTGAGAATATGTGGAAATTAATGTTATAATTTTTTTCCTTTGAGAAATTTTGATTTTTATCGTTATTTTCGGATTTTTTAGTATTTTTTTGCTATTTAAGAGCCTATAACTCCGAAATTTGACTTTCTATGAAAAAATGTTGTAGAGGAAAGTTGTTTGTATTTGTCTAATCTAAAGTAATATAAAGTTAAAAATAATGAAAATTGAAAAAATTGAATTTTCAAAATTTTGAAACTACTGTAGTTTGCGTAGTTTTCGACGAAAATTGCTGGCTAACGAACTCGATCTGTATTTTAACACTAACTTTGTGCATGCAAAGTTGCAAGTTGATGCAATAAGTTTTTCAAGAGTTATCGTAGGGACACCATTGTGTCTACAGACAGACACGAAGACAGACATACGGACAGACACTTTTTTTAGACCATGTTTTTCGGACTCAGGGGACCCCAAAACGTCGAGATTTCATGAAATTAGCGAAAGTCAATTTTCGACCAAAACTAATACTTTCTCATATGATGAGAATGTAATAAAAAATTAGTTTTTTGCAAATAAGTCGAAAAGTTTTAAGTTTAGTGAAAAGTTGTCAACAGCAAAGTTGTAGCTGATGGGAAGACGAGAAAAAAAGTCTATGGTAGCAAGCTCCCAGAGGCAATAGTTTGGAGATAATTAAGTCGGAATATGGATTTTTTTGTTAAAAAATGATAAAAAATATATATATACGGTGGTTTTTCCGGAAATTACTAGTTTTTGATTAATGTAAGTGTTTTTTAAGTACAATGGGGTGAGAATATGTGGAAATTAATGTTATAATTTTTTTCCTTTGAGAAATTTTGATTTTTATCGTTATTTTCGGATTTTTTAGTATTTTTTTGCTATTTAAGAGCCTATAACTCCGAAATTTGACTTTCTATGAAAAAATGTTGTAGAGGAAAGTTGTTTGTATTTGTCTAATCTAAAGTAATATAAAGTTAAAAATAATGAAAATTGAAAAAATTGAATTTTCAAAATTTTGAAACTACTGTAGTTTGCGTAGTTTTCGACGAAAATTGCTGGCTAACGAACTCGATCTGTATTTTAACACTAACTTTGTGCATGCAAAGTTGCAAGTTGATGCAATAAGTTTTTCAAGAGTTATCGTAGGGACACCATTGTGTCTACAGACAGACACGAAGACAGACATACGGACAGACACTTTTTTTAGACCATGTTTTTCGGACTCAGGGGACCCCAAAACGTCGAGATTTCATGAAATTAGCGAAAGTCAATTTTCGACCAAAACTAATACTTTCTCATATGATGAGAATGTAATAAAAAATTAGTTTTTTGCAAATAAGTCGAAAAGTTTTAAGTTTAGTGAAAAGTTGTCAACAGCAAAGTTGTAGCTGATGGGAAGACGAGAAAAAAAGTCTATGGTAGCAAGCTCCCAGAGGCAATAGTTTTGGAGATAATTAAGTCGGAATATGGATTTTTTGTTAAAAAAATGATAAAAAATATATATATACGGTGGTTTTTCCGGAAATTACTAGTTTTTGATTAATGTAAGTGTTTTTTAAGTACAATGGGGTGAGAATATGTGGAAATTAATGTTATAATTTTTTTCCTTTGAGAAATTTTGATTTTTATCGTTATTTTCGGATTTTTTAGTATTTTTTTTGCTATTTAAGAGCCTATAACTCCGAAATTTGACTTTCTATGAAAAAATGTTGTAGAGGAAAGTTGTTTGTATTTGTCTAATCTAAAGTAATATAAAGTTAAAAATAATGAAAATTGAAAAAATTGAATTTTCAAAATTTTGAAACTACTGTAGTTTGCGTAGTTTTCGACGAAAATTGCTGGCTAACGAACTCGATCTGTATTTTAACACTAACTTTGTGCATGCAAAGTTGCAAGTTGATGCAATAAGTTTTCAAGAGTTATCGTAGGGACACCATTGTGTCTACAGACAGACACGAAGACAGACATACGGACAGACACTTTTTTTAGACCATGTTTTTCGGACTCAGGGGACCCCAAAACGTCGAGATTTCATGAAATTAGCGAAAGTCAATTTTCGACCAAAACTAATACTTTCTCATATGATGAGAATGTAATAAAAAATTAGTTTTCTGCAAATAAGTCGAAAAGTTTTAAGTTTAGTGAAAAGTTGTCAACAGCAAAGTTGTAGCTGATGGGAAGACGAGAAAAAAAGTCTATGGTAGCAAGCTCCCAGAGGCAATAGTTTTAGAGATAATTGAGTCGGAATATGGATTTTTTGTTAAAAAAATGATAAAAAATATATATATACGGTGGTTTTTCCGGAAATTACTAGTTTTTTAATAATGTAAGTGTTTTTTAAGTACAATGGGGTGAGAATATGTGGAAATTAATGTTATAATTTTTTTCCTTTGAGAAATTTTGATTTTTATCGTTATTTTCGGATTTTTTAGTATTTTTTTGCTATTTAAGAGCCTATAACTCCGAAATTTGACTTTCTATGAAAAAATGTTGTAGAGGAAAGTTGTTTGTATTTGTCTAATCTAAAGTAATATAAAGTTAAAAATAATGAAAATTGAAAAAATTGAATTTTCAAAATTTTGAAACTACTGTAGTTTGCGTAGTTTTCGACGAAAATTGCTGGCTAACGAACTCGATCTGTATTTTAACACTAACTTTGTGCATGCAAAGTTGCAAGTTGATGCAATAAGTTTTTCAAGAGTTATCGTAGGGACACCATTGTGTCTACAGACAGACACGAAGACAGACATACGGACAGACACTTTTTTTAGACCATGTTTTTCGGACTCAGGGGACCCCAAAACGTCGAGATTTCATGAAATTAGCGAAAGTCAATTTTCGACCAAAACTAATACTTTCTCATATGATGAGAATGTAATAAAAAATTAGTTTTTGCAAATAAGTCGAAAAGTTTTAAGTTTAGTGAAAAGTTGTCAACAGCAAAGTTGTAGCTGATGGGAAGACGAGAAAAAAAGTCTATGGTAGCAAGCTCCCAGAGGCAATAGTTTTGGAGATAATTAAGTCGGAATATGGATTTTTTGTTAAAAAAATGATAAAAAATATATATATACGGTGGTTTTTCCGGAAATTACTAGTTTTTGATTAATGTAAGTGTTTTTTAAGTACAATGGGGTGAGAATATGTGGAAATTAATGTTATAATTTTTTTCCTTTGAGAAATTTTGATTTTTATCGTTATTTTCCGGATTTTTTAGTATTTTTTTGCTATTTAAGAGCCTATAACTCCGAAATTTGACTTTCTATGAAAAAATGTTGTAGAGGAAAGTTGTTTGTATTTGTCTAATCTAAAGTAATATAAAGTTAAAAATAATGAAAATTGAAAAAATTGAATTTTCAAAATTTTGAAACTACTGTAGTTTGCGTAGTTTTCGACGAAAATTGCTGGCTAACGAACTCGATCTGTATTTTAACACTAACTTTGTGCATGCAAAGTTGCAAGTTGATGCAATAAGTTTTTCAAGAGTTATCGTAGGGACACCATTGTGTCTACAGACAGACACGAAGACAGACATACGGACAGACACTTTTTTTAGACCATGTTTTTCGGACTCAGGGGACCCCAAAACGTCGAGATTTCATGAAATTAGCGAAAGTCAATTTTCGACCAAAACTAATACTTTCTCATATGATGAGAATGTAATAAAAAATTAGTTTTCTGCAAATAAGTCGAAAAGTTTTAAGTTTAGTGAAAAGTTGTCAACAGCAAAGTTGTAGCTGATGGGAAGACGAGAAAAAAGTCTATGGTAGCAAGCTCCCAGAGGCAATAGTTTTAGAGATAATTGAGTCGGAATATGGATTTTTTGTTAAAAAAATGATAAAAAATATATATATACGGTGGTTTTTCCGGAAATTACTAGTTTTTTAATAATGTAAGTGTTTTTTAAGTACAATGGGGTGAGAATATGTGGAAATTAATGTTATAATTTTTTTCCTTTGAGAAATTTTGATTTTTATCGTTATTTTCGGATTTTTTAGTATTTTTTTGCTATTTAAGAGCCTATAACTCCGAAATTTGACTTTCTATGAAAAAATGTTGTAGAGGAAAGTTGTTTGTATTTGTCTAATCTAAAGTAATATAAAGTTAAAAATAATGAAAATTGAAAAAATTGAATTTTCAAAATTTTGAAACTACTGTAGTTTGCGTAGTTTTCGACGAAAATTGCTGGCTAACGAACTCGATCTGTATTTTAACACTAACTTTGTGCATGCAAAGTTGCAAGTTGATGCAATAAGTTTTTCAAGAGTTATCGTAGGGACACCATTGTGTCTACAGACAGACACGAAGACAGACATACGGACAGACACTTTTTTTAGACCATGTTTTTCGGACTCAGGGGACCCCAAAACGTCGAGATTTCATGAAATTAGCGAAAGTCAATTTTCGACCAAAACTAATACTTTCTCATATGATGAGAATGTAATAAAAAATTAGTTTTCTGCAAATAAGTCGAAAAGTTTTAAGTTTAGTGAAAAGTTGTCAACAGCAAAGTTGTAGCTGATGGGAAGACGAGAAAAAAGTTCTATGGTAGCAAGCTCCCAGAGGCAATAGTTTTAGAGATAATTGAGTCGGAATATGGATTTTTTGTTAAAAAAATGATAAAAAATATATATATACGGTGGTTTTTCCGGAAATTACTAGTTTTTTAATAATGTAAGTGTTTTTTAAGTACAATGGGGTGAGAATATGTGGAAATTAATGTTATAATTTTTTTCCTTTGAGAAATTTTGATTTTTATCGTTATTTTCGGATTTTTTAGTATTTTTTTGCTATTTAAGAGCCTATAACTCCGAAATTTGACTTTCTATGAAAAAATGTTGTAGAGGAAAGTTGTTTGTATTTGTCTAATCTAAAGTAATATAAAGTTAAAAATAATGAAAATTGAAAAAATTGAATTTTCAAATTTTGAAACTACTGTAGTTTGCGTAGTTTTCGACGAAAATTGCTGGCTAACGAACTCGATCTGTATTTTAACACTAACTTTGTGCATGCAAAGTTGCAAGTTGATGCAATAAGTTTTTCAAGAGTTATCGTAGGGACACCATTGTGTCTACAGACAGACACGAAGACAGACATACGGACAGACACTTTTTTAGACCATGTTTTTCGGACTCAGGGGACCCCAAAACGTCGAGATTTCATGAAATTAGCGAAAGTCAATTTTCGACCAAAACTAATACTTTCTCATATGATGAGAATGTAATAAAAAATTAGTTTTTTGCAAATAAGTCGAAAAGTTTTAAGTTTAGTGAAAAGTTGTCAACAGCAAAGTTGTAGCTGATGGGAAGACGAGAAAAAAAGTCTATGGTAGCAAGCTCCCAGAGGCAATAGTTTTGGAGATAATTAAGTCGGAATATGGATTTTTTGTTAAAAAAATGATAAAAAATATATATATACGGTGGTTTTTCCGGAAATTACTAGTTTTTGATTAATGTAAGTGTTTTTTAAGTACAATGGGGTGAGAATATGTGGAAATTAATGTTATAATTTTTTTCCTTTGAGAAATTTTGATTTTTATCGTTATTTTCGGATTTTTTAGTATTTTTTTGCTATTTAAGAGCCTATAACTCCGAAATTTGACTTTCTATGAAAAAATGTTGTAGAGGAAAGTTGTTTGTATTTGTCTAATCTAAAGTAATATAAAGTTAAAAATAATGAAAATTGAAAAAATTGAATTTTCAAAATTTTGAAACTACTGTAGTTTGCGTAGTTTTCGACGAAAATTGCTGGCTAACGAACTCGATCTGTATTTTAACACTAACTTTGTGCATGCAAAGTTGCAAGTTGATGCAATAAGTTTTTCAAGAGTTATCGTAGGGACACCATTGTGTCTACAGACAGACACGAAGACAGACATACGGACAGACACTTTTTTTAGACCATGTTTTTCGGACTCAGGGGACCCCAAAACGTCGAGATTTCATGAAATTAGCGAAAGTCAATTTTCGACCAAAACTAATACTTTCTCATATGATGAGAATGTAATAAAAAATTAGTTTTCTGCAAATAAGTCGAAAAGTTTTAAGTTTAGTGAAAAGTTGTCAACAGCAAAGTTGTAGCTGATGGGAAGACGAGAAAAAAAGTTTATGGTAGCAAGCTCCCAGAGGCAATAGTTTTAGAGATAATTGAGTCGGAATATGGATTTTTTGTTAAAAAAATGATAAAAAATATATATATACGGTGGTTTTTCCGGAAATTACTAGTTTTTTAATAATGTAAGTGTTTTTTAAGTACAATGGGGTGAGAATATGTGGAAATTAATGTTATAATTTTTTTCCTTTGAGAAATTTTGATTTTTATCGTTATTTTCGGATTTTTTAGTATTTTTTTGCTATTTAAGAGCCTATAACTCCGAAATTTGACTTTCTATGAAAAAATGTTGTAGAGGAAAGTTGTTTGTATTTGTCTAATCTAAAGTAATATAAAGTTAAAAATAATGAAAATTGAAAAAATTGAATTTTCAAAATTTTGAAACTACTGTAGTTTGCGTAGTTTTCGACGAAAATTGCTGGCTAACGAACTCGATCTGTATTTTAACACTAACTTTGTGCATGCAAAGTTGCAAGTTGATGCAATAAGTTTTTCAAGAGTTATCGTAGGGACACCATTGTGTCTACAGACAGACACGAAGACAGACATACGGACAGACACTTTTTTTAGACCATGTTTTTCGGACTCAGGGGACCCCAAAACGTCGAGATTTCATGAAATTAGCGAAAGTCAATTTTCGACCAAAACTAATACTTTCTCATATGATGAGAATGTAATAAAAAATTAGTTTTCTGCAAATAAGTCGAAAAGTTTTAAGTTTAGTGAAAAGTTGTCAACAGCAAAGTTGTAGCTGATGGGAAGACGAGAAAAAAAGTTTATGGTAGCAAGCTCCCAGAGGCAATAGTTTTAGAGATAATTGAGTCGGAATATGGATTTTTTGTTAAAAAAATGATAAAAAATATATATATACGGTGGTTTTTCCGGAAATTACTAGTTTTTTAATAATGTAAGTGTTTTTTAAGTACAATGGGGTGAGAATATGTGGAAATTAATGTTATAATTTTTTTCCTTTGAGAAATTTTGATTTTTATCGTTATTTTCGGATTTTTTAGTATTTTTTTGCTATTTAAGAGCCTATAACTCCGAAATTTGACTTTCTATGAAAAAATGTTGTAGAGGAAAGTTGTTTGTATTTGTCTAATCTAAAGTAATATAAAGTTAAAAATAATGAAAATTGAAAAAATTGAATTTTCAAAATTTTGAAACTACTGTAGTTTGCGTAGTTTTCGACGAAAATTGCTGGCTAACGAACTCGATCTGTATTTTAACACTAACTTTGTGCATGCAAAGTTGCAAGTTGATGCAATAAGTTTTTCAAGAGTTATCGTAGGGACACCATTGTGTCTACAGACAGACACGAAGACAGACATACGGACAGACACTTTTTTTAGACCATGTTTTTCGGACTCAGGGGACCCCAAAACGTCGAGATTTCATGAAATTAGCGAAAGTCAATTTTCGACCAAAACTAATACTTTCTCATATGATGAGAATGTAATAAAAAATTAGTTTTCTGCAAATAAGTCGAAAAGTTTTAAGTTTAGTGAAAAGTTGTCAACAGCAAAGTTGTAGCTGATGGGAAGACGAGAAAAAAAGTTTATGGTAGCAAGCTCCCAGAGGCAATAGTTTTAGAGATAATTGAGTCGGAATATGGATTTTTTGTTAAAAAAATGATAAAAAATATATATATACGGTGGTTTTTCCGGAAATTACTAGTTTTTTAATAATGTAAGTGTTTTTTAAGTACAATGGGGTGAGAATATGTGGAAATTAATGTTATAATTTTTTTCCTTTGAGAAATTTTGATTTTTATCGTTATTTTCGGATTTTTTAGTATTTTTTTGCTATTTAAGAGCCTATAACTCCGAAATTTGACTTTCTATGAAAAAATGTTGTAGAGGAAAGTTGTTTGTATTTGTCTAATCTAAAGTAATATAAAGTTAAAAATAATGAAAATTGAAAAAATTGAATTTTCAAAATTTTGAAACTACTGTAGTTTGCGTAGTTTTCGACGAAAATTGCTGGCTAACGAACTCGATCTGTATTTTAACACTAACTTTGTGCATGCAAAGTTGCAAGTTGATGCAATAAGTTTTTCAAGAGTTATCGTAGGGACACCATTGTGTCTACAGACAGACACGAAGACAGACATACGGACAGACACTTTTTTTAGACCATGTTTTTCGGACTCAGGGGACCCCAAAACGTCGAGATTTCATGAAATTAGCGAAAGTCAATTTTCGACCAAAACTAATACTTTCTCATATGATGAGAATGTAATAAAAAATTAGTTTTTTGCAAATAAGTCGAAAAGTTTTAAGTTTAGTGAAAAGTTGTCAACAGCAAAGTTGTAGCTGATGGGAAGACGAGAAAAAAAGTCTATGGTAGCAAGCTCCCAGAGGCAATAGTTTTGGAGATAATTAAGTCGGAATATGGATTTTTTGTTAAAAAAATGATAAAAAATATATATATACGGTGGTTTTTCCGGAAATTACTAGTTTTTGATTAATGTAAGTGTTTTTTAAGTACAATGGGGTGAGAATATGTGGAAATTAATGTTATAATTTTTTTCCTTTGAGAAATTTTGATTTTTATCGTTATTTTCGGATTTTTTAGTATTTTTTTGCTATTTAAGAGCCTATAACTCCGAAATTTGACTTTCTATGAAAAAATGTTGTAGAGGAAAGTTGTTTGTATTTGTCTAATCTAAAGTAATATAAAGTTAAAAATAATGAAAATTGAAAAAATTGAATTTTCAAAATTTTGAAACTACTGTAGTTTGCGTAGTTTTCGACGAAAATTGCTGGCTAACGAACTCGATCTGTATTTTAACACTAACTTTGTGCATGCAAAGTTGCAAGTTGATGCAATAAGTTTTTCAAGAGTTATCGTAGGGACACCATTGTGTCTACAGACAGACACGAAGACAGACATACGGACAGACACTTTTTTTAGACCATGTTTTTCGGACTCAGGGGACCCCAAAACGTCGAGATTTCATGAAATTAGCGAAAGTCAATTTTCGACCAAAACTAATACTTTCTCATATGATGAGAATGTAATAAAAAATTAGTTTTCTGCAAATAAGTCGAAAAGTTTTAAGTTTAGTGAAAAGTTGTCAACAGCAAAGTTGTAGCTGATGGGAAGACGAGAAAAAAAGTTATGGTAGCAAGCTCCCAGAGGCAATAGTTTTAGAGATAATTGAGTCGGAATATGGATTTTTTGTTAAAAAAATGATAAAAAATATATATATACGGTGGTTTTTCCGGAAATTACTAGTTTTTTAATAATGTAAGTGTTTTTTAAGTACAATGGGGTGAGAATATGTGGAAATTAATGTTATAATTTTTTTCCTTTGAGAAATTTTGATTTTTATCGTTATTTTCGGATTTTTTAGTATTTTTTTGCTATTTAAGAGCCTATAACTCCGAAATTTGACTTTCTATGAAAAAATGTTGTAGAGGAAAGTTGTTTGTATTTGTCTAATCTAAAGTAATATAAAGTTAAAAATAATGAAAATTGAAAAAATTGAATTTTCAAAATTTTGAAACTACTGTAGTTTGCGTAGTTTTCGACGAAAATTGCTGGCTAACGAACTCGATCTGTATTTTAACACTAACTTTGTGCATGCAAAGTTGCAAGTTGATGCAATAAGTTTTTCAAGAGTTATCGTAGGGACACCATTGTGTCTACAGACAGACACGAAGACAGACATACGGACAGACACTTTTTTTAGACCATGTTTTTCGGACTCAGGGGACCCCAAAACGTCGAGATTTCATGAAATTAGCGAAAGTCAATTTTCGACCAAAACTAATACTTTCTCATATGATGAGAATGTAATAAAAAATTAGTTTTTTGCAAATAAGTCGAAAAGTTTTAAGTTTAGTGAAAAGTTGTCAACAGCAAAGTTGTAGCTGATGGGAAGACGAGAAAAAAAGTCTATGGTAGCAAGCTCCCAGAGGCAATAGTTTTGGAGATAATTAAGTCGGAATATGGATTTTTTGTTAAAAAAATGATAAAAAATATATATATATACGGTGGTTTTTCCGGAAATTACTAGTTTTTGATTAATGTAAGTGTTTTTTAAGTACAATGGGGTGAGAATATGTGGAAATTAATGTTATAATTTTTTTCCTTTGAGAAATTTTGATTTTTATCGTTATTTTCGGATTTTTTAGTATTTTTTTGCTATTTAAGAGCCTATAACTCCGAAATTTGACTTTCTATGAAAAAATGTTGTAGAGGAAAGTTGTTTGTATTTGTCTAATCTAAAGTAATATAAAGTTAAAAATAATGAAAATTGAAAAAATTGAATTTTCAAAATTTTGAAACTACTGTAGTTTGCGTAGTTTTCGACGAAAATTGCTGGCTAACGAACTCGATCTGTATTTTAACACTAACTTTGTGCATGCAAAGTTGCAAGTTGATGCAATAAGTTTTTCAAGAGTTATCGTAGGGACACCATTGTGTCTACAGACAGACACGAAGACAGACATACGGACAGACACTTTTTTTAGACCATGTTTTTCGGACTCAGGGGACCCCAAAACGTCGAGATTTCATGAAATTAGCGAAAGTCAATTTTCGACCAAAACTAATACTTTCTCATATGATGAGAATGTAATAAAAAATTAGTTTTCTGCAAATAAGTCGAAAAGTTTTAAGTTTAGTGAAAAGTTGTCAACAGCAAAGTTGTAGCTGATGGGAAGACGAGAAAAAAAGTTTATGGTAGCAAGCTCCCAGAGGCAATAGTTTTAGAGATAATTGAGTCGGAATATGGATTTTTTGTTAAAAAAATGATAAAAAATATATATATACGGTGGTTTTTCCGGAAATTACTAGTTTTTTAATAATGTAAGTGTTTTTTAAGTACAATGGGGTGAGAATATGTGGAAATTAATGTTATAATTTTTTTCCTTTGAGAAATTTTGATTTTTATCGTTATTTTCGGATTTTTTAGTATTTTTTTGCTATTTAAGAGCCTATAACTCCGAAATTTGACTTTCTATGAAAAAATGTTGTAGAGGAAAGTTGTTTGTATTTGTCTAATCTAAAGTAATATAAAGTTAAAAATAATGAAAATTGAAAAAATTGAATTTTCAAAATTTTGAAACTACTGTAGTTTGCGTAGTTTTCGACGAAAATTGCTGGCTAACGAACTCGATCTGTATTTTAACACTAACTTTGTGCATGCAAAGTTGCAAGTTGATGCAATAAGTTTTTCAAGAGTTATCGTAGGGACACCATTGTGTCTACAGACAGACACGAAGACAGACATACGGACAGACACTTTTTTTAGACCATGTTTTTCGGACTCAGGGGACCCCAAAACGTCGAGATTTCATGAAATTAGCGAAAGTCAATTTTCGACCAAAACTAATACTTTCTCATATGATGAGAATGTAATAAAAAATTAGTTTTTTGCAAATAAGTCGAAAAGTTTTAAGTTTAGTGAAAAGTTGTCAACAGCAAAGTTGTAGCTGATGGGAAGACGAGAAAAAAAGTCTATGGTAGCAAGCTCCCAGAGGCAATAGTTTTGGAGATAATTAAGTCGGAATATGGATTTTTTGTTAAAAAAATGATAAAAAATATATATATACGGTGGTTTTTCCGGAAATTACTAGTTTTTGATTAATGTAAGTGTTTTTTAAGTACAATGGGGTGAGAATATGTGGAAATTAATGTTATAATTTTTTTCCTTTGAGAAATTTTGATTTTTATCGTTATTTTCGGATTTTTTAGTATTTTTTTGCTATTTAAGAGCCTATAACTCCGAAATTTGACTTTCTATGAAAAAATGTTGTAGAGGAAAGTTGTTTGTATTTGTCTAATCTAAAGTAATATAAAGTTAAAAATAATGAAAATTGAAAAAATTGAATTTTCAAAATTTTGAAACTACTGTAGTTTGCGTAGTTTTCGACGAAAATTGCTGGCTAACGAACTCGATCTGTATTTTAACACTAACTTTGTGCATGCAAAGTTGCAAGTTGATGCAATAAGTTTTTCAAGAGTTATCGTAGGGACACCATTGTGTCTACAGACAGACACGAAGACAGACATACGGACAGACACTTTTTTTAGACCATGTTTTTCGGACTCAGGGGACCCCAAAACGTCGAGATTTCATGAAATTAGCGAAAGTCAATTTTCGACCAAAACTAATACTTTCTCATATGATGAGAATGTAATAAAAAATTAGTTTTTTGCAAATAAGTCGAAAAGTTTTAAGTTTAGTGAAAAGTTGTCAACAGCAAAGTTGTAGCTGATGGGAAGACGAGAAAAAAAGTCTATGGTAGCAAGCTCCCAGAGGCAATAGTTTTGGAGATAATTAAGTCGGAATATGGATTTTTTGTTAAAAAAATGATAAAATATATATATATACGGTGGTTTTTCCGGAAATTACTAGTTTTTGATTAATGTAAGTGTTTTTTAAGTACAATGGGGTGAGAATATGTGGAAATTAATGTTATAATTTTTTTCCTTTGAGAAATTTTGATTTTTATCGTTATTTTCGGATTTTTTAGTATTTTTTTGCTATTTAAGAGCCTATAACTCCGAAATTTGACTTTCTATGAAAAAATGTTGTAGAGAAAAGTTGTTTGTATTTGTCTAATCTAAAGTAATATAAAGTTAAAAATAATGAAAATTGAAAAAATTGAATTTTCAAAATTTTGAAACTACTGTAGTTTGCGTAGTTTTCGACGAAAATTGCTGGCTAACGAACTCGATCTGTATTTTAACACTAACTTTGTGCATGCAAAGTTGCAAGTTGATGCAATAAGTTTTTCAAGAGTTATCGTAGGGACACCATTGTGTCTACAGACAGACACGAAGACAGACATACGGACAGACACTTTTTTTAGACCATGTTTTTCGGACTCAGGGGACCCCAAAACGTCGAGATTTCATGAAATTAGCGAAAGTCAATTTTCGACCAAAACTAATACTTTCTCATATGATGAGAATGTAAAAATATTGTTTTTAATCAATTATTATTTAAAAATAAAAATATTATTTCAATAATATTTGAGTTTATATAATATTTGAATACTAAAAGTTCTGTTACTATATTAATTAATCAGTTTTTAAAATAAAATAAGTGAATAATAAATTATTTAATTAAGAAAGTAATTGACGGTTAATTAATTATTAAATTTAAACAATTTGCTAATCAGTTAAGTACTTTTCTATACAGCAAAACGTATATCAATCTCACTTTTATATTTAAAAATTTCCGCCATTTGTGTTAAAGTAAGCATTTAAAATGTGGCGTTTCCGGTCTTCTAATATTTTGCAGTTTTAGATACAGTCGCCCATCCAGTCATATATAGAGATCAGTGGTTTAGAATGTACTGTAGGCAGGTGTATCAATAAGTATTTGTTCGTAAACAATTGTAGGTGATTTAGGTAGTGATTGAAGTAGGTAAATTGAGATTTACGGCAGTGATCTACTGAAGTAACATTATTTTTTATTTTTGTTCTACAAGTTTTACCGAACTATTCAATAAATTACAACTGGTTCCATTTTACCGAAGACTTTATCTTATGTTTTACCGAACTATTCAATAAATTGCAACTCGTCAGGTTTACCGAATACTTTATCTTACGTTTTACCGAACTATAAGTGAAGCGCTAATACATGTATCGTAAGGTTTATGCTTTTTACATTATTTTTCAATGCAATTTTTTTAGTCTAGTTCTTGAAAAATTACTGTTTCGACAGTTCATCTCAGTTTTACCGAACTAAATTCAGTAAAATTTCAGGAATAAATTTTCTCCGTGTACTCACACAATGACGCGCCTCACACCGATTCATACTTACAATATTAACAACTTAATCCCTAGTAGAAAAATTTGGTGGCGCTAGCATGGTGCCACTCTTGCGTTCCATTGCGCTGTAGTGGCGCTGAGAGCATTTGAAACATTTTTGTAGTCTAGCGCCTTTCTCGCATTCTGCTCGCAGTGCTAGAATGAACATAACCTCACCTGCCAAAACTTTATTTGGCGAATTAAAAAATGATTCCTATGTCATTTCTTTTGCCGAATATAATTAAAAAAATCGTGTACATATAAAAAACATTTACTAATTATCTGCCTACAATGAAGTTTTAACGTATTTGAAGAATACACGTTTCGTTTAAAGTTATGGTAAGATTTTAATTCAGAAAACGGCAACCTTTTCTTAATCCCAAGCCTAATCAAAATTTTGATCATTATTTGCTGTATAAAATTGTTTTTCAAATATGGAAATTTTAAGAATAAATTATTATTAAATTTCCATTAAAAATTATTTATTTCTTTACAGTAACAGTGTCAAAAATAGTTAGACATGTTAAATATTAAAATTTTTGAAATTAACCAATTTCTTTTATAATAATAATAAAAATTGCAAAAATTAAGTTTCTATTTAAAATCAGTAAATCTTTTCTGTCAGGTGAATTAAAAATAAAGAAAAAATAAATCTAGTTTGAGGTTATGTTTTCTAATTCAAATGGAGAAAAATTAATAATATATTTGATCCATCAAAAAAATTTTCTTGGAGGTTGAATAAAACATTCATATACTAAAAATTCTATTATAAATAAGTGTATAAATTAACGAATGAACAAGAAATTTATAATGCAATATTAATTTATGTTTAAATTTAATACAATTACAAATATATAAATACTTACAATCCTTTAATATATATTGTTTTTAAATGCGACAATATTCTACAAGCAAAAATTTCCTTTTACTTTAAAAATAAAAACAAACACCTTTGACACTTTATGCAACAGAAATTTGAGGTTATGTTGCATTCTAGCGGAAAGTGCTCGCGCCATGCAAGGCGCTAGAAGACGTCGGCGAGATAAACTACCATGCAAATTCCAGTGGTAACGCTAGCATATATATCTAGGCTTCCATTAAATTTTTCTACCTGCACGGAAAAGTTTTGGGGCGAGCAACTCTATTTGCTCTAGTAACGCTGCGCAACTTCACTTTGGTGCAGCAATAGTCGCAAAAAGATAGCGCAGCAGGCCAGCATTGGACGAGCTGCTCTACCAGTCGTGTATCTACCACTGACTTTCAGCGCAGCTCGTCCAACACTGGGTGAGCAGCGTTCCCAGTAGAGAGAGAAGCTCACCCATTTACAAGGCGATATGCCTTCTCTCTTTTAGGAAACCTTCTCTACGCGCGGAGAACGCAGCTCGCCCGAAAACTTTTCCGTGTGGGTTATTTTGGAAAATCATTATCATCGGAATAAAAAGTCGGTAAGGTGAAACCGATTGAGCCCTTGAACAGGTAGGAAAACAAGGATAAGGTAAAGGTCCCTATTATGGGACGCGGTTTAAGCTAAACTAAATTTCTATGATAAATTTCTTGGAATCAGGAGTGTTAATATCAATAATTAGGGTATAGATTGAAAGATTTATATGTTATGAATAATATTTAGACCCTAAAATGGTTATTTTTCTTGAAATAAAAATAATATTAATTAAATTTTGAAACTCTGCACTGCACTAATTATGGGACTATGTAACGGGTATGTACGGGTGTCCCAAAATGAATGTTCCTAATATGAGACATTTATTTAATTCAATAAGTAATTAGAATTCTATTGACTTATCTTAATAATTTGAATATTAATTAAAAAGAATAAAATACAATAAACGAATTCTGGTTTAATAAATAATTATAAAACTAATTTTTCTGGTAGAAAATTAATGTGAAAATACTGAAAATATTTGAGGTTATGTTTGCTGTGTGTCTCATAATAGGGACATGGAAATAATAAGTGTACCTAATGTGGGACGGTAGTCTGACGGAAAACCTGGCCTACCTTAATTTAAAAGCTAAAATGCAATTAAACATTTCTTATTAAATTAAATGCTATACATAAATAATTATTCTTATAACGTGTAAAATTTTTTGAAGTAAGTAGAAATTTCTTATGACCAATTTTAATTGCATTTATTTTATTTTTTGTAATACTGTCTCATAATAGGGACAAAATTGTAAATTGTCCCATAATTGGGACCTTTACCTTAGCGACGTACAGAAGTATATTAAGAGAAAATCGAAATTTTAACTTTGTATATATATTTCATTATATACTATAATATACCCAATATTTATTCATAATAATAATAATTTGTAATACACTGAAAGATTGATAAAATTTGACCAATTTTTTAGTGGTTTTTTACTGATAACCATTAATTTTGTCATTGACAATAAGTTAATTTTAACCGATTGCAGAAGTAAAATGTCAGTCATTTATTGTTAGTTAACCCAGTGATTTATAACTGATTCAAGTTTAGAGAGCACAATTAAAATATAATTGTTCTTGACGTTTCACGAATATTTATATTTTATATTTTGTGACCCTTATAATGCAAAGCATTTCCTTCTGCATGCTTTTTAAAATTATTTTATTAAACAGTTGGTTACTTAATGTATCTATTGGACTGAATTCAGATTTATAATTATTGTTTAACCTAATATTAGAAAATATTTACTCGGAAACAAATCCCTGTATTTACAATAAATTCTATAATTATTATTCTACACAAGTAATTTATGATTACAAATTAAAAACCGAGAAATCTGAAAATGTACTATATAAACAATTTTTGGGAATTTCCCAAACGTGGCATGAGCGCGTAAAGTAACCATGAACCGCAGGGGTTCTAACTATCTTTTCTTTCGGGTTTCAGTAAGTGAGAGAGAGAAAGAGAGTCTACTTGCTCTGCTTTTTGAATGCAATTTTTCTCTAAGCCCAGATTCTCAGACCTCCGAGATGGTCGAGCGGTTAAAGCGTTTTATCTTGCGTCCCCTACGTCATCAAAACCTGCGTTGCGATATATAGTTAGGTGCTCGAATCCTTGCGTTTAGGAATTTTCTTAATATAATTATAAGCTACGACTTTAATAAAAAAAAATGAAATACTGTGTTTAGGAGTGTGTATTTAAGTAGTTCTTCCAGCTTAAAATGAAAAAAAAATTGAAAAAATTAAAAAATAAACAATTTAAAACATTTAAATTTAACTTAAATTTTGCTTTTTGTAATTTATTTTAAAACAATCTTATTCATTTGAAAAATGCCTATTTTATTAATTGCAAAAGATAAAAATATTATTATTGTATTTAAATTAAATATATTTTTATTTAAAAACACAAATTTTACAAAAAGCAAAGCTATTATAATAAACATCAAAGCAATGACCTGAAAAAAGCAAGAACCCACGCTAGGTACTGTCGAACGCCTTGTTACCATACGAACAACAGAGAAAATCACATCTGGTTATATACACGTTCCAGACATGTTCCGCGTTCCAAACCTGCTTTGGCACATACTTGGTTACCACACTGAGAAAACTGGAGAGTCAAATTCAGAGGTTCAAAAAGTGTATGTTTCCTTTGCTTATGAAGAGAGTTAAATAGTCCTTCTAAAATAAATTTTGAATTGATAATGGAAATCTACTTGTATATTCTCTTCCATTATATCTGAGGGTTAAAAGTTGCGCAGAAATTGTGTACGATCTGATGCGCGCGAAATTATTTTTCTGACATTTTATGTATTTAATTTAGGGGTTAGGTTGCCATATTTATTCATTTCGCGCCGGATAAGGAAGGGATTTCTCAAGATGGTTAATTTGTCCCTCTGTTATAAACTCATTTTCTCTCCAAGAGAAATGGCACGAATATCTGTCAATGGTGTATTTGAACATTAAGATTGTTTTCCAATAGCTAACTCTCAAATATGAACGATTTGTCCCTCCAGATGTTTAGTCCAATACTCCAGTTTTCTCAGTGCAGATCTGGGCCATATCTGGTAACCAAGTCTGCGCCAAAGCAGGTTTGGAACGCGGAACATGTCTGAAACGTGTATATAACCAGATTTGATTTTCTCTGTTGTTCGTATGGTAACAAGGCGTTCGACAGTACCTAGCGTGGGTTCTTGCTTTTTTCTGATCATTGCTTGGCTGTTTATTATAACAGCTTTGCTTTTTGTAAAATTTGTGTTTTTAGTTGAAAATATATTTAATTTAAATACAATAATAATATTTTTATCTTTTGCTGTAGGCATTTTTCAAATGAATAAGATTGTTTTAAAATAAATTACAAAAAGCAAAATTTAAGTTAAATTTAAATGTTTTAAATTGTTTATTTTTTAATTTTTTCAATTTTTTTTTCATTTTATTCTGGAAGAACTACTAAATTTTGGAATAGCGGATACGGAGAGGAGTTTAGTATAAGATAAAACAGAATCAATAGTAATATATGATGACTGCGTTTCTCGAAAACTCAAAAAAAATTCTATGGAATTCACAAATGATCGGTTGGACGTTCTAATTCAAGAGTTTTGTAAAATGTTTAGCCTGAAGCGCATGCGCCACGGAAAAAAATATTCACGGAGAAAAAAACGAATAAAGCAGAAAAAAGAATTTCTTAATGTACCAATGAGCTCTCAAGACCATTTTTCTCGTCTTCTATAGGAGATAGATGATTGGTTCGACACATGTGACTGCGCTCTACAACGCAATGGTTCGCTTGGATTGGCTTATTTTATTCTGACACTAACTTAACGGAAATACGCATACATATAAACGAATTCTGACGCAACGCATATACAATATAACTCGCACTTGTAGATGAAAGAATTGAGTTTCTTTATATACTAACTGAGCAGATTAAAACTGCGCTTGTGAGAAATGTCAATATACTGAATATTAATTTTTAAAAAAATCATTTTTTTAAAAGTTATACAAAATATTTTATAGTTTTTAAAATAACATTTTTTAATTATAATTAGTTATAAAATCTCTATAAAATTTTTTAATTTTTAAAAATAATTTTATTCTTAACTTTAAATTATAAATAAATTGCAAAAAAATTTTCAAAATTAAATTCAAACTCAAAAAATTTTAATATTAAATTGTCTAAAATTTGAAGTAATAACAGTTAAAACTAATAAAAATTAGAATTAATTAAAGTTTTGAGAAATTAATATATATTGATCGATTCAGAAAGATGGAGCGGTACAACCGAAGATTTAACACTAATGTTATTTACAATGTATGACATGTCGATGAGCTGGGACCATTCACCTCGGTCGCCTCTACTCAACCTAGAGCGGTGAGGAGGACTTCCTTCGACGGACTGGGACCATTCACTTCGGTCGCCTCTACTCAACCAGGAGTGGTGAGGAGGTCTTACCTCGATGTCGTTACAGTAGAATTTTCTCTAGGTCTTCCTCGTCGGCGAATCGGAGGATTACTAGACTGATTCACTGGACTAATTACCGCTTTTTCCTTGGGCATCCTCTTCGGCGGATCGGGGGTGAAATAAACCGACCGCTTGATTGACGCTAAGGTTTGGAGGGAGCGGTGCTGTTGCAGTGTTGACCGTCTGGTTCAACGGGGGTTTTTGTGGTCTACCTCTTCGGAGAATCAGAGGGATGCGAACAATTGTAGTGTTGACCATCTGGTTCAACTAGGGTTCTTCGTGGTCGACCTCGTCGGCGAAATCGGAGGGACACGAACTGGATCCTCTGGAGTGGTCACTATCTTTTTCCTCAGTCATCCTCGTCGGCGAATCAGAGGCGCTGCAGGATAGATGTGGGTCACTATGGGATTTGAAGGAGGCCTACTCTTAGACCGTTCTCGACAACTTGTAATTGTTGGAGAGTGGGGGCAATTGTTGCTGATCTCTGATCGGTAAGAGTGACTGTCCGGGGTCTCGCTGGCCATAATTGTGACTTGTGAGCTTTTGTTGTTCGGCTGATCAGGTTTAGTTCATACACTTGCCCTTGTAGATGACGTATAATAGGGTAAGGTCCTCTTCTTAATGGAGCTAATGAGGCGTTGAACTGCTATGAAGCGTCTGACAATTGGTAGTTTCTTAAATAAACGAGATCGCCCGGTTTGTAGGGAGAATTATCCGTCGGAGTCGTGGCGGCACTTAGATATTTTACCGTGATTTTATCTGGCTTGAACAACTCTGTCCTTTGGATGTTGATAAGTTGAGAGGGGGAGTGTTCAATCACCAGGTCTATTTAAATTGTGTCCCTAAAGAATCTCACTGGGTGTGAAACCGGTAGCTGCATTTATTTTCTTCACAGCAGTAGTTAGAACGAATGTTAAATGGCTTATGGAGTAATAATTTGATTTCGTGGACCATACAATTGGTTTGAGTCAGGGGACCCACAGGGTTAACGGTTTCCCGAAATCGAAACGAAACATTTAAAATTAATGTTCGGTAATCTGTCGGAATGTCAGATACCGTCTTAATAAACTATGATCAAGATTCTCTACCGAAAAGGAGGGAGTGTGATTTCCGAAATAGTTGGTACCTCGGTTCTGTTTTCCAATATGGATACATCGGCGGGATCGGTCGTAGACTACTTGGTGCTCTTCTATCCATGGGATTGGAAATTTATTCCGAGATTAGAAACATCTCTTTTCTAATTCGGTTGTTAATTAGAAATTTTAATCTAAATTACCCGAGAATATTTAGGGTAACTCCTTTTTTAATACTTCTACTCTCACGGTAATTGGTTAATTATTTAACTATAGGGGAGAGAGGTAAGTCGGTAGAGGCCGAATCAAAAAGAACTTAACTTATTTAGTTGTTAAATTCGAACATAACAAAAATTGGAACGCATGTTTGTAGAGTAGATATACTCGAAGATAAACTAATGGGTGGGCAGCAGAATCTTGAGTTGCCCTTTTTCACCAGTTTCCCTGTTGGTCGGACGAAGTCTGCTGTTCAGGGGAAACACGTTTGGGGCAATCACGGTTTTACCGAATGTGAAGTCCCACCCAAACGAAGTTGATTTCGAAGACTGCCTGATATACGTCTTGAGAATCCAGGGATGAGATCGTTGTATGCTGGCGGTGAAGTTCTCTCAGCTGCAGGTGGACGGTATCCTGAAGGCTGAGTTCCGGACGGGCCTGGTGTCGGTTCTTCCGTTCGCCGAGACATCGTAGAATGGGGAGGGGGGGTATTTGCAAATCCCGCAAAATCGGATTGATCAAGAAGAGAATTTGAAATAAAGGTATTATTTTTTACCTTTGAAACAAAAAACACAAAATATTTTAAAGGAGGGCGCCACCAGATTTAATTGGTCTGGACCATTGGAGGTTTAAAAGAAGAAAAACTCCAAAGGGTGGAGAGAAAAAAAAATTTTTTTTTTAACAATGTGCACCGCAGGGGGTGATTGGAATTTTATTTTAAGCTAAGTCCCACAGGAGAGGGTGACTTAGAATTTTCTACCACAGGGGGTAGTTGGCATTTAATTTTAAGCTAAGTCCCACAGGAGAGGGTGACTTAGAAATTTTTCCACAGGGGGAAGAATTTTTTTTTAAAAATATTTAGAAGCCACAGGGGGCGGTTTTGAAAAAAGAAAAATTAATTTCTTCACGAGAGAACATTTGAGAAAAGAAAAATTAATTTCTTTTAAAGGAGAGCAATAGAGACAAGCAGGGTGGGTAAAAGTAACTTTTTTAACTCGGGCCCCACGTTGGGCGCCAGTTTGACATGGGCGAATTTCCCTTTTTTACGGGTAGGGAAACTCTCGTCAAATTTGTTCACAGAAGAGTGCTGCGAAACTTTTAAAAGGGTAGATTGAATTTTTAGTATTTTAAGAGTGGCCGGTTGACCCGCGAGAATTTAGGGGAAATGAAAATTAACCCTTATGGGGAACTGCATGGGGAACCAATGCAACCCTCGGTGCTGCGATGCAGGTTGAATTTTGGTATCGACGTTGAGCGGGGGGGGTCGTGGCAGTGAGGCGGACGATGGGGGCCTTGCTGCTGACATCGTGGTTAGGAGAGAATTGGCAGGCAGGCGGTGGGGGACCCAGGGCGGCTGGAGAATAGCTTCCTTCCTTCTCTCCTTCCTTCCTTCTCCTTCTGGCTGCTGGTCGAGGCTCGTAGCATGGAAGATAGGAAAATGGGTATGGGTAGTTCTACAAACGAAGGACGAAAATGAAGAAAATTTTGGCACAATATTTTTTTTACGTTCAGGTTTTAAAAAGTAGGTTAGATTGAAGTTAAAAGTATTATCAAAGTTACCTAAAAGTGGCCAGTCAAAAAAATAAAAATTGTAAATTTTACATCTTAAGCACATATGTATTCTGTCAGAAAGTGCCAGGAAACTGAGAACCAGGAAACTGAGAATTTGGTCATTTTTCGTCTAAAAAATTGAAAAATAATGCTTAATAACAAAATAAAGAATACTGGTCAACAGGGAATAAGGTTCTACGACACCTAGAACAACAAAAGTATAAAAACATAAAATATTTTTTTTAAATGCGTGCCAGGAAACTGAGAATTTGTCTGACCAAATGGCCATTTCAGTCACAAAGTACACAATTTTAATTAATTGAACTGCAAGTTAAGTAAAATGCAAGTAATATCATATTTAGTTAACCTTTACTAAGCACTGTGAAAAATGGTGAATTAATCGGAATGAAAATTCTTAATAATTTTAACGGTTTTTATGATGCCAGGAAACTGAGAATTAATTCGATGGACAAAATTCAAGATAATATTTTTAAATAAAATATCAAGTAATGTAACAATTATTTTAATCTTTGTAAAGTACAACTATTTGAAATTATTATCAAAGTGTAAATTTGTATTTAATCGCTTAAAAATAATATTTATATAATTTATTAACTTTCATTTTCACATTGGGACATGTTAGGAAACTGAGAATTTAGCACTTGAATGCTTATTTTTTGCAAAAAATATTTTTTGAAACCGGATAACGTTTTGTGGCATAATAGTAATCATTAAGTACTACAGTTCCCATTGAAAATAATTTTATTTCTTTCAAAATTAATGTAAAAAAAACCTTGGACATCATATATTCCCTTGTTTGTAGAACTACCCGTATAGGAAAAAAATAAGCCGACTTGAGTAATTTCAAGTATAGCCTTTATTTCTTAGCTCGAACCGGTACCTCCCCCTCCAGGCAATGAGAGGTCGGGTACGGTTGTCGAAGTACATAATTCGGTGATCCGCTTATATCTACGCACTGAGCGAAGTCATATTCGCACGAATCGCGTATGCGCACCACACAGCACTTCATGTAATTAATATGGAAAATTGCGTAGCTTTACCGGTAAGTGGCCGAGAACAGGCGCCACCTACGGTGAAAATACCGTAAGGTCGCTCATTTTTCCGGATCGATCAAATAATTAAAAGTGAGGAAAAATCCCTCACGTCAATATATATATATATATATTTATTGTCATCGGTAAATATTATGATAAATTATAAAATTTATTGGAATGTAAATTAAAAGAAATTAATAATAATTAAAAGTTTGGATTACAAAATCACATAAAAAATGTTACCAATTTGGAACAATGAAATGTGAAATACGTAAAAGAAAACAATTATCCAAATGTTACCGGCAGGTAAAGCAGTTCTCTTTTTCCTTCCACATATTGATCTCTATAAACAGCAGACAAGTTAATACCGACACGACGAGACAAGCTTCAACATATCTATTTATAACGCGACTTTTGGTACACCCCGTATAGAATTTTACGAAACTCTGTGTTCGAGAATTCACGATAGACAGCGAAGTGAAAACTCAAACCACGCGTTTTTAGATTGCACGAAACATTTTTACCATTTTCTGATAAAATGTTCACCAGAAAATACGAAACATTTCTACATTCAAGCTTGTTTTATAAATTACAACACTGGTTGCAGTTTCTCGAAAATTGTTCTGCTTAAAGTAGTGAAAGTTTCTGGGTGTTTCAAAAACTTCGTCAAGGAATCTTAAATATCCGCTAGTGCGTAATTAGTTTCGTAAAATCTGCTGAACTTATTTTTTCCGTGTATATATCGCAACGCAGGTTTTGATGACGTAGGGGACGCAAGATAAAACGCTTTAACCGCTCGACCATCTCGGAGGTCTGAGAATCTGGACTTAGAGAAAAATTGCATTCAAAAAGCAGAGCAAATAGACACTCTTTCTCTCTCTCACTTACTGAAACCCGAAAGAAAAGATAGTTAGAACCCCTGCGGTTCAGGGTTACTTTACGCGCTCATGCTACGTTTGGGAAATTCCCAAAAGTTGTTTATATAGTACATTTTTAGATTTCTCGGTTTTTAATTTGTAAGCATAAATTACTTGTGTAGAATAATAATTATAGAATTTATTGTAAATACAGGGATTTGTTTCCGAGTAAATATTTTCTAATATTAGGTTAAACAATTATAAATCTGAATTCAGTCCAATAGATACATTAAGTAACCAACTGTTTAATAAAATAATTTTAAAATTTATGCAGAAGGAAATGCTTTGCATTATAAGGGTTACAAAATATAAAATATAAATATTCGTGAAACGACAAGAACAATTATATTTTAATTGTGCTCTCTAAATTTGAATCAGTTAAAAATCACTGGGTTAACTAACCATAAATGACTGACATTTTACTTCTGCAATAAGTTAAAATTAACTTATTGTCAATGACAAAATTTATGGTTATCAGTAAAAAACAACAAAAAAATTGGTCAAATTTTATCAATCTTTCAGTGTATTACAAATTATTAATATTATGAATAAATATTCGGTATATAATAGTATATAATGAAAAAATTAATATTATGAGCAGTAGATAAACAAAGTGAGTTCTACGCGATAGTTCTCAAGGCTGACGCTAGAGGCGCCACTGGCGCTGCAGTCGGTGAATGGCGCGCGTTTTTGAAATTAGTTCGCGAGGCCGCCACTAGCGCTGCAGTCGGTTATGGCGCGTATATTTGAAATTGTTAAATTTCTACCTGACCCTTTTTACACCTTTCACTTGTGGTGGGGCTGTGATCACCACCCACCAAGAGGTGGTGGGGTCTTTCGTGAATGGTGGGAGAGTGGACGGTGCTATGAAAAGGCAGCGAGATCCGCGAAGCGAATCACTTCGCAGATGATAGCAGAGCACCATGCAGAACTCAGCAGCAGAGATGGAAAGCAGCCCGGCAACAACGATTCTCCTGACTTCGGATGATGACGATATTTGGAGTCCATCTCGCAGCGCTCTGTACCGGGATGAGGAACTTTTGAATTGGGAAGACTCTGACGATGCTGTTGATGATGTTCCGGAGCAGTCGAGAGCTGTTGATGATGTTCCAGGCTACTTGAGTGTTGTCTGGGTCCATGATTCGTCTACACAGACGGATCAACAAGACGATGAAGCTGAAAATGTAATTTTTTTTTAATTTTAAAAGAAAATTCATACTTTTTTCGAGTATAGTATGAAAAATAAAAAATTTTAAAATTTTCAGCTTCGAGCAATGAGTATGTCACCAGTCCGTCCAATTACTCCGGAAGCAGCTATTTCTCCAATTCGAGTTCCTACTTCTGGATTTGATGAGGATAAGGAGAATATATCAGAGGAGTGTACCAAATGTTTTTGCAGGCGTAGGCGCAGGGACCGTAGGCATCATCGTCGTTGCCATTACTGTAGGCATCATGTTCGAGATAATCATCATCGTCGTCGTCAGAGTCATGATCATCGTCGCAATCATCATCGTCGCGATCGTAATCATCATCATCATCATCATCATCATCGTCGATCCCATCAAAATTTACGAATTTAAATTTTTTTGAATTTTCATCTAAAATTTAAAAAAGAAAAAAATTCAGTATATTTTTTTACATTTTTTAAAATAAAAATATTCAAATATTTTTTTTAAAATAACAATACTCTCTTTCAATTCTCAACTACAAACAAAAAAAAATGTCAATCTATAAATATTAAATAAAAAAAAGAAAATTATTTTTCAAGAAAATATAATACTTTTGACATTTTATATAATAACCTAAAACTATTTTATAAACATAACCTCAAAATCATTTTTTAAACTAAACTATACAAATTCATAAACTATTTTTAATTAAAAATTTTTAAGAATATAACCTTAAAATAGTTTTCTAAATAAAGAATGCAAATTATTTAACTATTATTAATTCATTATTTGCAATTAATTTCTTTATAAAAAAAGTAAAATTTTCCATTGAAAATATCAAAACATTGGAAATAATACAAAATCTTTTAAGGTTAGAAGTAATTTGTTTACAAAGGAAATAATAATTTTACAATTTTAAAATTATAATTTTTTAATTAACTCATTTTTATAAAATTATACTTATCGTTTAAACGTTTCATCATTAATAACAAAACTCATGTTGTAAACAAAAACATTGCACATTGACTTCTGCTAACATTAAAAATAAAGATCAAGACTGTAGCTATACTGTATAGATTACACTATTGATTGTCACTTAAAAAATCGATCGATTGTGTTTCCCTAAATCACCGCTGTGGCGCAGTTTTGTTGGACAAAGTTGTGAGCCTACCGTTATACGCAGCGCATTGGTGTGAGGGAGACAGAGTAACTTTCTCTCTTACACTAGTTGCGGCTGCCAGTGTGACGTCAGAGCAACGTGAGACTACCTTAAAGCTATGCGGCAGCGTACTCATAAGACTAGCTTAAAGCATCAGGCCCGTCGCACATGCGCTGTCCATTTCATGTATATGATTTTTCATTCGAATATACCTTTAAAAAATATATAGACAAAACCCTCTAAAATTTTCAAGTATGTGGCCCTTGATCAAATTTCAAATTCTAGGAACACATAAACAAATCTGTCAACATGATAGAGATGTAATGAATGAAATCAGTATTAAAGCAATTTTCGACTGGAATAGTATTTTTTTTATAGGAGAATTATTTAACTTTAAATTCTCGTAAATATTATTGTATTTAGCATTAAAAATTTATAATTGTTATTAAAAAATTATTCTTTTATTTTTAAAATTAAAAATTATTATAAAAAATTAGAGTTACTATTAAAATTTAAAAAAAAAATGGAAAGAGCAAAAGTGACTGCGACTGTGACACACACTGTTTTAAAAGATCCAAGAAAATCGGGAAATGGATACAGAGAGGTAATGGATTTACCATTACCAAAATTTACATTTGGTGCTAATGTGTTGTTAATAACAACTTTACAACAAGAATTTTAAAGGAGAGCTCGAGAAGTAAGTATTTAATAATTATTTTTAAAATATTTAGTTATATTTAATGAAAATATTAAAACAAGAAACGAGTATAAATTATTAAAATTAAAATAATAATAAAAATTATGTTTTAAATTTAAAGTAATAAGTAATATTTTTAAGAATTATTTTTATAGTTTAACAAATTTTAATAAACAAATGAAAAAAAATGTATTATTATTTTTTAACAATTTTTTTATAATAATAATTAGATGTAAATATTTTTAAAAATTAATAAAAACATAAATATTATAGATTCCTCAGGAACTGCGACAGGAGGAAATTGGCAGGTATATTTCGAAAGCACCGCGCATACCAGACCTGAGAATATTGCCAGAGCACATAAACTCAGGAGAGAAAGCATTTGCCTACATCGAAGAAATTGTAAGTTAAAGATTTTTTTTAAACGTTAAATATATTTTAAAGTTAATAGAATAAATTATTAAAAACAATAATTTGTTTTTCTAAATTCAAATTTTTAAAACATAGATAGTGTAACATGTAGTGAGTAGACTCTTATGCTGTTTGACTTAAGGTGCATTCAGAACTTGGCAACCGCTTGAATGCATGCGTGAGCGGTAACAAGCTGTGGGTGTACCGTAAAGCAGCACGCATTGGTGTGAGGGAGACAGAGATACTCTCTCTTACTCTTGTTGCGGTTGCCTACGCAAGCGGTTTCCAAGCTGTGAACGTAAGACTACGCAATGTGTTAGAGAGAGAAAGAGTAATCTTAAGGTGTTTCCTTCTCTCTCACTCTTATAGAATAATGGTTCTTTTACTGCAATAAAGTTATGAAACTATTTTTTTTTCGTTTTTCATACAAAATTTATTTTTTTAACAGGACAAGGACCAATTTCCTCCAGTAGCAGAACCGGTTGCACGATTTCCGCTACCCGTAGAAGGTGAAATTTTTCAACCGATTCCCGAAGAAATGGGTTCATCTTTTGTTACATCCAACAATCTTTTTCCACATCGTACTCGACTGATTTTACATAATAAAATTGAAATGCCACCAAAAATTACCACCTTTTCACTATCACCAGTGTCGCCACCACTCCACGAACAAATGGGCAATAATTTAGCACCATTACGAGAATCATACGCACCCGACTCACCACCACCACCATTAAATCCAACACCATCTACATTTTTACTACCAGCACCACCAAAGGAAAAAAAATTACCACCTTTTTACTATCACCAATGTCACCACCACTCCACGAACAAATCGGCAATAATTTAGCACCATTACGAGAATCATACACACCCGACTCACCACCATCACCATTAAATCCAACGCCATCTACATCCAAATCTACACAAACACCTGATTTTTTTTATACAGAACAGAAAAGAAATATAAAATTAAATTCTAAGAAACTGACACCTCCACGAACACCAACAACACCAACCAAAGAACAGATAGACGGTTTAATTGTACCAACACACCCTACTCCACCCGCAGCTCCAATAAGTCCCTTAAAAAAAACTCCACCAAGACAAAAAACAATTAAAATAAAAAAAGACTGAAATCACTGCATTAAAAAACAAAAATACAACATTACAATTAAAGAAACCAAAGCCAACCAAAGACGATTCAAAGTGAGACGCTTCTCTTTTACATTTTTTTAAAGCAAAATTAGTATTACTCATGGTATTTTTATATGATAGTTTTTTTTTAATATGTATTTAAAGTTATTATTTTTATACCAATTGTGAGGTTATTAGGATAAAAGAAACTATTTTTTTATATTAATTTTTCTATATTTTTTTATATTCTATAAAGATTTTATAAAGACTTACTTTTTTTATACCAAATGTGTACTTATTAGGTTAAGAAATTCTATTTTTTTTTATATTAATTTTTTTTCATTATTTACACCAAAGTTATATTTAGATTAGAATAAGATTCATTGTTTATATATATTAATTATTTTATTAAAAAACTGTATTATTGTTGTCAAATTCAGACTGAAATTAGGTTAAGATAATTTTTTTCCATTTAAAAAAATGCTGTTTATATATAGAAAAAATATTTTATTGAAATAAATTTTTATATTTGAAATGTGTGCTTTATTATTACTAAAATAAGATTATGTTGAGGTAAAATAATAAAAACTTTGTTAAATTCATAGTTTTTGTTTATTAATTGACATTAAAAAATTAAATTTTTCTTTTTTTTACATTAAATGGTTGTTTTTGAATTCAATATTATTATACGGTCCTCCAAGGTAGACCAATGTTAGAGTATTGTTCACCGCTGCATCTTGCATTGCTATCCAGGTGGCGCTCTCAACTTCAAATACTTTGTAAAATCTGGCAGGCAGGAAAATGTTGAAACTTTTGTTTAATTCAGCAACAATCCTATCTCCATATTTGGATTGAACTTTTTTGAGCTTTGTGACCGTGAATTCGCTTCCTGCAGATAGCTCGGACAGCGGCTTCGTGGGCAAGAATTTACTCTCCATCCGTCCAACAGCATTGATTTTTTGGAAGTCCATGTTGTTTCTCAGGCTTGTCCTTGGAGGTGTCTGTCGTTCAGCTTGTCCTTGGAGGTGGTTGCCGTTCAGCTTGGAGCAGTTGAATGAGAAATCGTCTTTTCGCGTTCCCTTTTAAAGGCTTTCGTGGAGAGAGATAACCCCACCAATTCATTTTCTCTCCCACTCTAAATTGCGCAGAATTATATGCTCAAGAGAGTTGATCCCCACTCATCACGGTTACCCCCACTCTATGAAATATCCCCACTTTACTTTTTTCTCGGTGCTGGCACAGGTTTTGGTGTCCTTGGCGCAGGCTCTGGCTTTGATTGTCTTGGTGCTGGCACTGGTTTTGGCTGCCTTGGTGCTGGCACTGGTTTTTGTTGATTTGAAGAATTCATTGTTATTGTATAAACTGTCTAACGATTAATGAGCATATATACTGAAGACGACTCAATTTATACCCTACTTTTATATTTTGCGCATGAGCAATAGTCTTAAACTAATATGATGGGATAAAATTTATAGACAAATTCTTATAATTTCTTTAAAAAAATTTTTTTTTTATTAATATAAATGTTTAGAACTTTCATAATATTCTTTAAGCGATTCAGTAGAACTCGCAGTAAAATATTCACTGTCATTATCGACTTCATCAACACCTCCATCAACATTTCTTACAAAACATTCCTTTGCAGATTTGAAAAACCAATTTCGTAACATTAATCCATTACTTGCTGCACACCATTTATTACATAGAGTATGGTAGGTACATACATATGCCGATGATTCCAATTTAAGTTTTTTAAGCGAAGGACAATTAAAATCTTCAAGGTTTCGTACATTAATTACATATCTTTCAAGCAATTTCTTTTTCTCCAATCCCTTTACATAAATCGTACGAGCACCAGCTAACAAATCTTGTAGAAGTGATTGTAATTGGTCATATGGCACATCGCCGGCAGTCCATTTTAGTCCATGATAGTTGTGCATCAACCACATATTTTCACTCTTATATCGTCCAGGTAGAGAACTCCAACTGCATGGTGGTTCAAACAGGAATACCATCGGTTGAGCATCTTCTTCGAGAGGAATAATGGCCAGCTCCTTGAAGATGAAGTCGTTGTAGGGTTTCTTGAAGCCTTGGATGTCCACAATGAAGTCCATGGTTGCAGCAGAATGAGAATTTCTGTGTTAATTCTTCACTTTTATACTAGCGGTTTACCCCACTACTTATGTTACTTTCTTAACCAGACCGCTGATTGGTTTATACTGTATAATACGATCATGAAGAATCAAGCAATATGCCGCTGTATTGGCGGGAAAATTTACACTAGATTCAAATTCCAATCTCACATCTACAGAAGCTTGTTTAAGAAATTCATTTTGCTTTGAGCAATCTATAACAGCCAATGGTGCATAATCTTTAAAATCTTTTCTAGATAATATGGGCTCAGAATCTTTTCCATAATATGATGTTTGAAAATTACAATACATGTCATAGAGTATAGAGAATTTGTTTTGATTAAAATTTAAATTTAAACTACCATATGGATAGTACTGTGAGTTTAGAAAAAGTTTTACGTTCACGAGATTACAGGCATCAAAAAGGTTTGCATATCTTGCATGATTATCTTTTCTATTTGTTTGAAAACCAAGGATAACATATCGAGGTTTCTCAACCTGTGTAGATGTTTTTACAGTCCAGACATGTTTCTGAGTTGCAGGTATAAGTGGATATTCATACAGTTCCCATGATCTAAAACTCATACTTATAAGTGGATCTTTTTCAATAAATTTCAACAATTCAATTTTTTGACGATCACTAACAAACAAATATGGAATCATCCATTCAATTTTATTAATTACAATTTTAAATTCTTCACGTTCAACTCCAAGAATATTAACCACAGCATTAAGATCTGTACGAGATCTTGTTAAAATAAGTTCATGTTTTGCATTTACAACAATTTTTCGATAATCTTCAGCAAATCCAAGAATCATGCTTAATGGTATATTTACATCAAAATATCCAGCATCATCCGTTACTCTACTAGTATCATCAACATTTAGATGACCAGCATTCTCAGCATACATAAATTGATTAGGTGTTTGTGAAATGTAAAATTTCATGTTGGTTGAGATACCAACATTTTTGCAACCATCAATTTCAACACCATTAAGTTCATAACGTATATCATTAAATAAATGGCAAATTCCATTGCTAGTTATTTTTGTGTTTGTGACATTGGTATTATCAGGTTTTGAAATTCTTCCATGTATATGTAATGTACTTTTACAGGGTAAAATATACAAATCTTGATGTTGTACTGCAATTCTAATCTCATCACTGTTATTAAATGCTGATGAAACATATGGTTGATGAGAATGAATCTCATAATGTGCTAATGAATCATCATATTTCACAGGGCTTAGTATATTCAAAGTCTCTGCCATTTTGATTGCAACAACAGCAAATAAAAAGTGCACTAATAAAGGTTTTATTTTCTTCTTCTTCTCTCTTGACGAATTTTCAGACCGAGCTGTTTCAGAAACGTATGTTCTGAGATGTTAATCTCTTGCGAACTGGATCGAGACTGAATGTTTTCTGACATTTTGACTCGTTTATATAACTTCCACCAGATTTTCTGTCAAACACAATGCCCATTACGTTGTTTTCACGTGTAGTCTAATTGTTATTGTTTCACCTCTGAAATTTACTAAATCTCCGTCCTGATCAACAATTCTGAGTTGAATATTACGTATTGTCTTCACGGCGACTGGAAGATAAATGACGTGTGAAGGTACTTCTACAATCTTATATCCAGCTGGTACTATTGGAAAAAACTCGTGAATGGTATGGACTTTTTTATTATTAATATATGCACCAGTTGTAATACTACATTCTACTCGGATAGAATTTACCTTGAGTATAGATACTGGTAAATCAGATGTATGAGTTTTATTAGGTTCTAATTGTCGTGGTGCAAATCCCAATAGCTGTCCAATAGAATCTTTTTTTTCAAAATTTATTTTAAGACTGCTTCGTATTTCACTACGTAGGGTATTATTATTAGGTTTTATACTTATAGCTTTAGTTCCATTAGCAACAGAATGTTGAATATATTTTTCAATATCTTCAATTTCATAACTGCCAGGTGGAATAGTGATTACTTGATTACCAATATAAAATTTATTCTTTCCTTCATCAATATTAGGAATTGAATTGAATGTTAAAAGTTCTACAAGTCCAAGAATATAGTTTTTTTTAGGTAATAATTCAATTGGTGGAAAATATTCAGCCTCTAATACCGATGAACTACCAGATATTGTTATAGTAAACGATTCATCCATGATGAAGTCTTTTTGAAAACTGATTAATAAAACTTTTTTACTTCATTTATATAGACTTTTTATTCACTTCAATTTGTTTACATAAAAATTTGAGGACACAAATGACCACAATTAAAAGTACCATAATCTTGATAATTTTCATAATTATACATTATTAAAATATCATCACCAAAATAGTTGACAAGCTCCAATGGGGTTGAAGATTTCCAAAACTGTCAAAGTACACTACATTGTTATTAACCTTTTTTATATGCTACCCAATGTGTTCCAGGACCGTTTTTATCGTCAAGGTTAATAATCGCTGACTCAATCTTTCGAGGTCCTCTTTTTGGTAATTCATTTCGCATAAAAACACCTCGAAAATAAGGAATATTTAACTCCTTAGAGTACTTGAGTAAATCATAGTTTGTTAATGCACGTTGAGGAATTTTTACGTTTTTTTTTTCTCATTCCTTGTCCTCTTTGATAGGGTTTTAAGTTTAGTCCTAACCCTTGTCGATACGGTTTTAAATGAAGCCCTTTTCCAAGTGCAACAGATTCCATTGTTCTATTGTGACGTTGAGCTTCTTTCAATTGTTCTTTAGCTGCACTCGCTTCATTTATAGCTTTTTTTATTCCAGCAGCTCCTCCAGCAAGAGCTCCAAGAGCACTTAAACCAGCAAATATTGGAATTAATGGTAAGATACCACCAACTTTTGAAGGTATTGATAAAATGCGAGGTGGTGAAATTTTCTTTTTACCACCTGCTTCCTTGATAGCTTTTCTAGCAGATTTAACAGCAGCAAGAATTGTGGTTCGAGCATCATTTCCAGGAATTATTGATTTTCTAGCAGCAGTAAGAATTTTTGTTAATGCAGTTCGTTTTTTACAAATTCCTTTTCTTTTCTTGTTTCTTCTTCTACTTCTTTTCTTATTCTTCTTTCTCCTTCCAATTCCCATACCAAATTTAGATTTTACTTTCATAGCGTTAGTTACTGCGTAAGCTGCAGCTCTCTCACCGTAGCTTGCGTCAGGAGCCCAAACACGTTGCCAAGCTTTATCCGCTAGGACTCTATCAGCAATGTTTCTTGCTTCAACGCTTTCTCGATTCTGAGAATATGAAATATCGTGCTGCTTACAAGCTGCGTCTAAAGGATTTATTCCTAGATCACCACGTGCTAAACGTTTTGCTAATTTTGTGCCTGGTCCACAGTATTGATAACCAGGCAGATGAAATTCAAATGGCAACTTATTAATGAGACTATTAACTAGACCTTTACCTCGAATTCTGCGATGTACAATCATACTGTACTCTACGGCAGTTGAGATTAGAATGACTTGAAAAGTATATAAACCCAATATTTATACTTTTCCATCAGTCTGCCTCATGATGCGATTCGATAAACAACCTCAAAAACTTCCAGTTGTAAATCTGGATACCATTGTTGAACAACAAGAGAAAAAAATAAAACGTCATGGTAGTTTACTATCGGGTAGTATTCGCGGTATATTCTGTGGACCATCTAATTGTGGAAAAACAAATGTACTTTTATCTCTAATATTAGATCCTAATGGTTTAAGATTTGACAATATTTATCTTTACTCAAAATCACTGCAACAACCAAAATATAAATTTTTGGAGCAAGTTGTGAGTAAAGTTGATGGGGTTGAATATTTACCATTTAGTGAACATGAAGAGGTAATTTCTCCTCAAATGCAAAGCCAAATTCTATATTTATATTTGATGATGTTGCGTGTGAAAAGCAAGATAATATAAGGGCTTTCTTTTGCATGGGTAGACATGTAAGTGTTGATAGATAGTTTCTATCTATGTCATACTTATGCAAGAATTCCAAAACATTTGGTGCGAGATAATGTTAATTGCTAGTTCTTTTTCGTCAAGATGAAAAGAATTTAAAGCATGTGTATGATGATCATGTAAATACGGATATGACATTTTCTCAATTTCGAGAATTGTGTTCAGCTTGTTGGAATTCTGACAAATATGGCTTTGTTGTAATTGATAAGGATAGAAATATGAATGAAGGAAGATATAGGAAAGGTTTTGATTGTTTGTTTCACTATAAATAAGAACAATTATTAAATTTATTTTAGTCAAGTTGAGACCTTGTTACATCAAGATGTATAATAAAGAAAAAGAATATTTACGTCAAATTGCCAAAGCAAGTGAGGCAATAAGACGTAAGCATCGCATGTTTAAATTAGGAAAAGAAGATGCTGAAAATATCTTGACTACAACATTCAAACCTATAGTTGAACCTTTACAAAAATTATTTCTATAAATGATATTAAACTTGAAAATGCCGACTATTGAAAAGAGAGAAAAAGAAGTGAAGTTGAAGAGGAATATAATGGTGAAAATGATTATGATGCTTTGAAGATGATTTTATGGGTTTTATGAATGCTAATGAGATTGATATAAACAAATAATTCCAGACTTTGACTATGATAAAGTACTAGGAAAATATATTTACTTGATATATCACAATAGAAAGCAATGTTTGGATCAAATTTATGAAGTACACAAAAATGAAAATGGATTCGCTTATGATGGGTGATACACCAATATATTT